>NC_091091.1:48357500-48365000 GCF_032405125.1 Capricornis sumatraensis
AATTAAAAAAACTATGTAAAGGAGAAATCAAAGCTTCTGGGCAAAGAGCTTCAGAGTTAAACAGGAGAACATGGCAAGCTCTGCCTCCAAGCTGTGTGTGTGTGCCGTGTCTTTCTTTTAAAGGCACACACAGGCGCTGAGAATGGCATTTTGGCCACATTTAATAATTGATGAGTAGTCTTGCAGGTCTCAAAAGCTTATACAACCAAACAACTAACATTTATTTATTTTATTCTATATTTTCTTTTAATTCAGGAAATACCCACATGAGATTATAACTCTAATTTGCAGGGAATCCTGTTGGCAGAGAAATCAAACAATTAGCAATCCACCCTCTAAACAACCTACTGGTCACGGACAGCTTTGGAGGCAGCCGGCAAAGTCCGAGCGCCCTCGCCGCCTCCTGCCTCCAGGGTTCTGCTGGCTCGGAGCTGAGACGAAATCAAGCTGGGGAAATTGACTCTCTGGACAGAACCCACCCAGCACGTGTCAGGCTGGCGCGTGCTCTTCAGGATACGGCCGGTGTGAGCCGTGGCCTGATAGCTGGTGCCCCGGGGAAGTTTCTCAAAAGCAGAGGCTGCTCTGAGCCCTGCTGTTGCCACACTGCCATCCTGAGTGCAGCTCTTCACACACACACACACACACACACACACACACGGCTAATTAAAATGCATTGTGAAATTGCAGTGTATTCCCAGGATGTTTCTTCATTAGCTATTTTGGCGGGCCTCTACACCACACGCATCAAATTGAACACCCGCTTAGAAAGTGCAAGGGCCCGAGAGGTCACCCTGCCGACTCCTTGGGTTCAAGGGGAAGGTAAGGGTAGGGGCGACCGGAAAGGACTTTCCCAACATCACAGGTCAGCAGAAGACCTTCCCACCAGGGCCTGGGAACCTAAATCCTCACCTCTCTCCAGTCAGTCAAAACACGTACAAGTATTTTTTTCATTTCATTTGTGTTTCCCACATGCAGAAGGAGACGCAAAGACAAGTGAGGCGCAGTTACGCTCCGAGAGCTCACGGTGGTGAGTGGGGTGAGCCCCGGGAGCAGGCCACCGGCCTGTGTCCCCAGCGGGAGGACGGAGTCTGGCGACGGGCGGGGCTGTGCCGTGGGCGGCCCGGAGGCTCCGAGGGGACCTGGGGTGGGGGGCCCTGCTCCACTCGACAGGAAGAGCCCGCCTCCCACCCGGGAAAGGACCATGCCACGTGCTGGGGGAGATCCTGGCAGCCTCTCCCATGAACAGAAGATTCCTCTCCCGCTGGGTCTCTTCCAAAGAGCCGAGGGAAGGGGAAGCCAGGTGCTGAGAGAGTGAGCCCCAGGCTGGCACGGCTATGCACCCCACACCACCTGGCCCCTCACACTAGTTCCTGGAAAGAAGGATGTCCCTGTCCTGCTTGCAAGATGGGCCAGCGACCCTAAGACACTCACCCGAGGACCGTCAGAGCCAGAGTGCGTGACCCCTGACCCCAGCCCAGAGCTCAGAAGCACGCACTCTAATGAGACAGGCCAGAGCCCCTGGGCTGGAGGCGTCCCCACTGACACACAGGGTAGTAGTAGGGAGTAGCAGGAGCAGGAGCAGTGATAGTAGCAACAGCAGCCGTAGGTGGTAGTTTGGAGAAGGAAACGGCAGCCCACTCCAGCGTTCTTGCCTGGAGAATCCCATGGACGGAGGAGCCTGGTGGGCTGCAGTCCATGGGGTCTCGAAGAGTCGGACACGACTGAGTGACTTCACTTTCACTTTTCACTTTCATGCATTGGAGAAGGACGTGACAACCCACTCCAGTGTTCTTGCCTGGAGAATCCCAAGGACGGGGGAGCCTGGTGGCTGCCGTCTATGGGGTCGCACAGAGTCGGACACGACTGAAGTGACTTAGCAGCAGCAGCAGCGGTAGTTGGTAGTAGTAGGGAGTAACAGTACCAGGGGCAGTCATGGTAGCAGGCAGCAGTAGTAGCAGGTGGTAACAGAAGGTGGGAGAAGGCAATGGCACCCCACTCCAGTGCTCTTGCCTGGGAAATCCCATGGACGGAGGAGCCTGGTGGGCTGCAGTCCATGGGGTCTCGAAGAGTCGGACACGACTGAGCAACTTCACTTTCACTTTTCACTTTCATGCATTGGAGAAGGACGTGACAACCCACTCCAGTGTTCTTGCCTGGAGAATCCCAAGGACGGGGGAGCCTGGTGGCTGCCGTCTATGGGGTCGCACAGAGTCAGACACGACTGAAGCGATTTAGCAGCAGCAATACAGGGGGTAGGAGTCGCAGTAATGGTGGCAGGCAGCAGTAGTAGGGGGTGGTCCACAGTACTTGGTGGAAATAGCCGTAGTAGTAGTGGGTAGTAGCTGGTGTAGCAGGCGGTAGTAGGTAGTGGTCTCCATCCACGACAGCTGAGACAAACGTTTCAGCTCAGAGCGCACGCGCACTGCCCTCCTACTGGGCCCGACATTCAGGGGCGCCATCCAGCCTGGCCAGAGGAGAGAGGGCGCGTGAACTGCGAGCCCGGGGGTGCAGACAGTCATGCCCCGCCTGTCCTGCCATGGACACCCTGGCCTGCGGCGGGGCCCCTTCGGGACCCCCTTGCCCACCCGTCCATCTCTCTGAGCTCTTCTGACACCCCATGCCACTCCTGACACCTCAGCTCTTCATGGCATTTCCATGCGTGAACACACACGTGAGCACGTTCAGGACTGGGGTTCTCTGTCCGTGGAGTATGCTCAGGGGAACGATCACTTCCCCCAGCCTGATAATGGAGGCCACAGAGTCTGGCTGCAAAACTTAAGGCCAGCGCTTGCTACCAAGTAGCTTCCCTGCCTCCATCGTCAGACCTCTTATCTGTAAAATGGGTAAGTAGTAGCGTCTCCCACACAGGGACACTCCGAGATCAAAGGATGTGCTCAGCTCACTGTCTGATACGCAGCAAAAGTGTCCGGCAAATGAGGTCCTGTGGGAACCTTTGGCAGCGGCGGGGCACAACTGCTGATTTAGCGTTGCTCCTCCTCAGTTTTACCATCTGCAGAATGGGGACTGCAGCCTCGACTCTGCCTGAGTTTTGTGTGGTTTTGGATAAAGCACATTACGTGTTGGCACATAGTAGACACTCAGCTTATTTTGTCTGTGAGCAACAGGTCCATATATTTATATCCCCGGAGAGCTTTGCCGATGTAATAGACACTCCACAAACACTTGACTCGTTGAGAAAAGAATTCCTCGTGGTAATTGCCTGTATTCATACTGATACAAACTAACTCCACTCACCCTTTCAAAGGGAAATAAAAACAAAATATGAAGCTTCCCAGATGGCAAATGAGCATCCAATCAGCAAGCATCACTTTGCAGAGCTCTGTGGGGCGAGTCCTGAGTTTCTCAATTGTACAACTGTGTATACGCTCCTGTCAGAAGGACTATTCAATCTTCCTTGCTTCATTTTTAAAAGTTAGCAGGTTTTCAGGCTCCAAAAGTATCATTATAGTTGGAATGGAATTCTGCCTCCTCCACCAGCAATGTAATAAAATCTTCGAGTCTGAGAAAAAGTCAGGAAAGTTCAAATGTCAACCAGGTTAACATTAAAATTGTTAGAAAACAGGAACCGTAATTTGGGGATTGAAAAAAGAGGTAGAATTCATGTTGTAAGTGCAAGTGGTCTGGAAATAGATGTTTATCTTGGCCATTTTCAGGGAAGTGACATCATATTGCACGTCTACTGGGATATTAGTCTTGCGTTTTTCAATCCAGATTTTGGCACTAAAGTTGGCAAAATTAGACCATTTCGTTAAACTGATCTTCAAGGCGTCCACCTCCCCAGCCCATTACAACACACCTATGACATGACTTGAGAACAATGGGTGAAAAATGGGCTATAAAGTAGGAATGGCCTGCTTCATGTAAAGTGGCTTTTATAGCGCAGCTGTACCTGCATTTATCGATACTGTAAAGCAGCAAGATCGTGCTGCTACAAAGCACAGCATTTGTCTAAAAAGAGAGAAGGAGAAAAAGAAAAACATATCCACCTATTAATTTAAAAAATGCAATCCCAAAGCCTTCTTAAGCTAACCGGGCATTTTGTAAAAAGCACTTGCCACTTTATCCTCTAACGTCTTCCACACTGATTTCAGAAGCTTCCTAAGATTTGTGAAACAGAAAGGCAATTTGGAGGAGAAAAAAGAAAAAAAAAAAAAGGCTTTGTTGTACTGTAAAAGCAGTTTCCATGCCCCACTCAGGAAAAGCCAGATATTCAAGTGCCTGGAACCTGTAAATGTGGCTTCACAGTCACAGGGGTGCTGGGCCCGGCTGCGGGGGTGGGAGTGGGGGTCTGCCCATCTTGGGTCTGAATGGGAAAAACTCCAAGTAGGAAATCCTGCAGGAGTTTTTATTGCCGATTTCCTTTCGGGAAGGTGGCATTGTTTCTGCCTACAATGACTGGGGAAGGGTGTACGTTGGATGGGTTGACAGCTCCTTCAAAGCTCCCGCTGGCTGCAGGAGTGCATGGTTGCTGAGCAGGTCTGAGCTATTTATAAGTAAGATCGTGCCGGTGCCCAAGTTTCCCTTCCCTCGAAAGGGCTTTTAGCATCGTGTTTTGATTAAGAAAACATTCTAAACACAATACAAGGGGTATCTCCCTGCCTGCAGCGCTCTGTGTTCAAAAGTCAAATCCTTGCCCCTCCCATCAGCCGCAGCTCCGAAAGCCCTGCTCTGAGAAGCCCACCTGCCCCGCAGGCAGGGGGAAAGGGCAGCTTCAAACATTTCCTCCCCTTCTCCTTGACACATTCTTTACCAGAAACCCTTCTCCAGCGTCAGTGGACTCGGACACAATAGAATTCCATCCGCCGGGTTAAAGCAGGGCGTGCATTCAGAGCAACAATAAAGCAAATGTTTAAGAAACCCATTATTGGTTTCATTTCAGGCCTGCTCTCCATTCCTCCCCGGCTCCAAATGCCATCCTCGTGCCGAGGCAGATGTTGTCACAGCTGCCGCCTCGAAGAGTCGACAGTCTGCAGTGTGGGCCCCACGCTCGGGGTCCCAGGGGAGAGACCCAGGGCGACAGGAGGCAAGGACGATGGCAGCAGAGGCGACTCTGTCTCCAGTGCAACGCTGAGCTCAGCGCTAACCTGCTGCCAGCCTTGCATGCTTCCCTATGGCTGCTCTCTGGAAAACTTGCTCAGTGGAGCTCTGCTTCCTTCTCCAAGCTTGCTTGTCTCCACTCTCCTTCTTCCAACAATGGATGCTCCAGCCAGTATGCTTAGAGAGACACACAGCAGAGCAAACTGTTCCCTGGCCTGCTCTTTGAAATCCTGCTCCCATCTCGTCAGTCTGGCAAACTCCTCTTCATCCTCCAAAACCCAGCGCAGCTTCTCCTTCTCAGTGAAGCCTTCCCTGATCCAACCACACCTGCTAAGTCGCTTCAGTCATGTCCGATCCTTTGTGACCCTATGGACTGTAGCCCGCCAGACTTCTCTGTCCATGGGATTTTCCAGGCAAGAAGGCTGGAGTGGGTTGCCATTTCTTTTTCCATAGTCAGAGTTAACCCTTCTGCACAATCCTTCTGCATTTCAATATCTGTCTTATGTATTCTAGTTACTGCAGGTCTAGTATCAGCATCTCAGATCCATGTCCAAATGCCTGCCCTGGGGGATTTCCCAGTCCATTGGCGAGGCCAGGCCTGGGTTTTATTGGACCTTTATTCCTCCACACCTGGCACAGTGTCTGGCACAGGCTGATGCAGAAAGAAGAGAAGGCGGGAAGGAACTAAAGGGAGGTTGGGGGCGAGGGTAAAGGAATGACAGGCAGCCACGCCACCTCCGAGTGAAACACACTTCCAGAGTGAAAGCACACTCTAGAAGCCACCTTTGGAGATGCTGAGCGATATCCATGGCAGGGTAGGGAGGGGGGAGCTCCTTGCTTCTCTTGACCTGAAAGTCTGTAGAGGCTGAGAAGGCTGAGGCTAAAGCTGTGCTGGAGAAACCGGAGTCCTCATGGCTGGAGAGCAGGTGCCTTCTGCTTCACATGATACATATCTGCCTTGCATCCACTGGGCATCAAGAACTCGAAAAGTAATATCTCAGTCCGAAAAAAAGTGAAAAAGACAACTGACCCTCTAGGCAAGCACCCCTGTCCTTGTCTTGTATATTCAATCGTAGGCCTCTTGTTGATGCTGTAAAGGCTACACACCACCACAGTCTCACACTCACAGAATAGCTGTGTCGCACCATACCACCACTCCTGTAGTCCAGTCATACACCTGGAGACTGGCAGTGGGCTACTGAACAGGAAACACACTCAGTAAAAAAAACAAAATGGGGGGGGCATAGAAAATTTTAAAAAAATTCTTTTTAATTTAAAAACAAAGATACAGTTATGTATGTAGCTACCTAAGACTGCAACATATTTAGCCAAGGTCATTCCACCACATAAATGCTACCAACATTTCAATACAATAGAGACTTTCTGTACCTGGCCCTTTTGTCTGCAGGTATATGGTCATCAATATTTTTAAGACTCTTCCTGATGTAGAATTGACTTCTACAAGAGGATTCACAGTGCCATGGAAATATCCCTGTACCACCCAAGCGGGAAAAGCCTCCATATAATTTCATCAGTGAGATGACCTCTTGCAAGTTATTCAACTTCTTCCTATCTTTGATTTGTTCCTTATCTTACTACTTGTAGAAATATTCCTTCCTTTAAGTACATAATCATTTCACCATGGGGGCTTCCCAGGTGGTGGTAGTGGTAAAGAATCCACCTGCCAGTGCAGGAGACGCAAGAGACATAGATTTGATCCCTGGGCTGGGAAGATCCCCTGGAGGAGTAAATGGCAACCCACTCCAGTATTCTTGCCTGGAAAAGTCCAGGGATAGAGGAGCCTGGTGGGCTACAGTCCATGGGGCTGCAGAGAGTCGGATACGACTTGAGTGACTGAACACACACACATTGCACCATGAATTAGGAGATTATAATTAAAGTGCTAATAAACATTATGGCAATAACCCAATAATAAAAATAGTGACAGAGAAGAAAGGGCCAAAGGTAATGTTTTTATGATGACTTTACATCAGGTAGCACCCCAGAGCAGTTCTGGGTGAGGTTCCACTCAAACAGGTAAACACGGTAATTCAGACCTGTTTCAGACTAACTGGGGTGTGGACAGTGTGCAGAGTTCTGAATCAAGGGGGCCAATTGGAGTGTGGGTAGCACAGAGGGTGTGGCTCCAGACCTGGGTACCCCACCCCCAGGGCCGGTGAACCGACACCAGCCTCTCTCCATCCCTCCTTCCTGCATTCTTGAGTCTTGGCTGATGAAAGTCCCATCTGGGAGAACGTGGAGCTCCCAGGTGGCTGTGGACCCTCCCTTCACAATCACGTCCATGATTTTCAGAAGAAGGCTGCCCCTCTCTGCTAGCATCTTTTCCAGGTGGAGAGAGGAGGGGAGAGGTGCCCTGGGGGTGGACTAACGCACAGTCTGGCTGCCTGACTCTCTCAGTTACCTCACTGTAGAGCACAGAGC